>NC_051186.1:67210323-67234330 GCF_013339695.2 Rhipicephalus sanguineus
CCGTGTGTCGACGGAGAATTCGATCCACAAATTTTAAGCCGCGGGTGAGATCAAAAGAAGGACCTGGTCTCGAGGAAACACAATCTACACAAAAGGGTTTCCTCTCTTGTTCGTCTGATATAATCTATACAGTGGTGCACACAAAAGCCTTCCTTTTGGCTTCTATTTGGACACACAGCTCACGTCCACTCCTCTTTCGAGCAGTGCCCTCTCAAACAGTACAAGCAAACGAACCACGAACAAACCGCACGCCGTGTTTGTTATTGTACTCGGAAGGACTTTTTTCGATCGCACCACAGCGCCAACCCCACCTCGGGCAAGAATAAACAGAAATAAAGCTGCGGAGTGTCGTGTAATCGAAGGATTATGTTCGACCCACACATTGCACTTTCTGCTTCGTTTTATTTTTGGGGGCCAGCAATAGCAACAACGTCTCTCGATGCGAGTGGAGGTCGCTACGAGCGCCCAACAAATATCCCGTGTAGGGCAAGTGCGACAAGTGTAGTGCAATATATAACGACGCAGCTGCCAAACTATCCGCTTCCGGTGTGTAACCCAGTGAAATGGCAACAATATATGTCAGCAAACGTTATAAACAGAGGTAGGGGCTGCAAATGTCCTAGCCGTCTTCTGACCGGCTGCACTCGAATGTCGAGAAAAAGCCTCTCGAATGCCGGTGTGTACGAAGGAAACATGTCCTTTTCCGCGCACTTGTTTCATGAGATATAGTCATACGAACAGCAGCCCTTAGGATATGAGTCGAGCTATAACAATGTGCACAATGTAGGTCGCTATCTAAGCGCTGCAGATGTAGTACAGACAGCGCGCCGTTGAAATTGTTCCTTGCTTTCCATTTACCACCGTTTTGGCGAAACTTACGCACCTCGAGATGGCAGCTTGGGATCGTTCGTTATACACGTTTCAGACAAAAAAAACTGCGCAAACCGTTGAATGAAATGAAGGCGATAAGACTAATGTGACTGTAAGTCGTGCGTAAGCCAAAGCTTTACATTATACTCTTGATATGACTGCAAGACCTCTGTAATCCAATGCTCCACATTAACTCGTAATGTGGCTATAAATCTGGCCTGAGCTAAAACTCCACATTAACTAACCCAACCATGACTCGCTCCACTGTGATACAATACTCCACAGTAACTCCTAATGTCACCATTACTCTGAAATAATAATATCTGGGGTTTAACGTCCCAAAACCAAGATATGATTATGAGAGACGCCGTAGTGGAGGGCTCCGGAAATTTCGACCACCTGGGGTTCTTTAACGTGCACCTAAATCTAAGTACACGGGCCTCAGACATTTTCGCCTCCATCGAAAATGCAGCCGCCGCGGCCGGGATTTGATCCCGCGACCATTACTCTGAAATAAAACAAGAGGAGCCCTTTTTTGTTGCTTTAACCAGCAATAACGGTGACATGACTGCGCAGGATGGCAAGAAATGCCGAGCCCTTCGTAAATGTCAGCTGCTTCTTTGCTATTTCTCGCTCTCTAGGAGCTTAAAATACACCAATTATACTCAATGATTCTTGGCAATCTAAACTCTAATACGCTTCGTCCTTTGCTATTATGTTGCGTATTAATACATTCGAGAATAGAGGTTCTAAATTTGCAATGCACACCATTTTTATCATGCAAACGCTAAATGCGGCGTGTAGATAGTTGCGCCGCTCTTTGATTTCCAAGGAGATGATTGAGGTTCCAAATTAACGGCGGCGCTGTACAAAAACAAATGTTTACTACGAAAGAGCTTCGTCGAGTGAAAGACTGCGAATTTAAAGATAAATTTTTAAAACCTATCTGCCAATATTTATATTGTATGCATACGATGTCGGAGCATAAGTTTATTCTTATGATAGGAGTCGATTATATCGTTATGTTAGTCGGCGCAATCACAAGGACATTGTGCTACGTGCATCGCATCACGTGATTGGAGAAACTGTCACGTGGGACACTGTGCAGTATACGTACCCTTATTGCCTAATCTATTTTCCTTAATACAATCCTTCTGCTCATTCATGTGATCTCCACTCTACCACGACAGATTAACTCTCAGGATAATTGATGAAAATAATTTACTGAATCCATTGAAAGAGCAAGCGGTTTTCTTGCGAGCAGCTGGGATCGTTGCGGCACCTGGCGGAGCAGATTTCAACCACGCGCATCACTCTACGTGGCCTCTGAGATCCGCTACGGCAGCTCGTCGAAACACAAAGGTGAACCAGGAAATATGCTAGGGCACACGAAGACCGAGGTGCGAGTGCCGCGACCAGGCACGTAAGTCAAGGATTAAAGTCACCTCCAATTGATTTCGCCACACGAGTACCGAATGAAAATGTTTGCTATCTTTAGAGCCACCCTATCAAGCATCTGTGCGAGTTGTCAGAAAACCATGACAAAAATTTAGAACTATATGTATATATAGAAGGGATAGGATTGGTTAAGATAGTTCACACACACACACACCACACACACACACACACACACACACACACAACACACACACACACACACACACACACACACACACACACACACACACACACACACACCACGCACGCACGCACGCACGCACGCACGCACGCACGCACGCACGCACCAGAGAAACGACGATGCTAATATTTTTGTTCCGCTGCTTGAATATGCTCCCAAAGAAGACTTCTATATATGGATGAACGGCAAGCACCGCATCCCGTTAAGCGTGAAGTCACACACTTCCGTGTTGCTCGGTTATGTCATAGCATGCACGCAGAAAAAAAAAAGCAGCAGCCTGCCGCTGTTCACGCGTTCCGGGATTCTGTTGCCGATGCTTCCGGGTGCTTCCTGAGCGCCCCTTGTGCGGCTGCAGTTGAAGGTATAACGATATTAAGCGGGCCGGCAGAGATTTGCGGGTAATTTGATAAGCCTCGACGACGACGCTCAACCACCGGCCCCCAATTAAAGCAAAACAAAGCCACCAGCGAAACTTTTCTTCTCCTTTTGTGCAAGAAAAAAAAAGGGGGGGGGATCGGTAAGCGCCACCAAGGGCGATCCGCGAAAGTTCGGAAGACCCTTTGTTCCCAGCCAGATCCTGCTTCTCTTCCATTCTTTTCCAACGAGCACTCAAGAAAGATCAGTTTCTTTCGCAGTTCCGTCTTTTTATTCTAGAAGCTGCGAGCGCAAGACTTCTACCGACTCAATTAACTGCGTTTGTTATAGACTCAGCCACGAGCTTACTCACGTTGCTACTTCGTTGTAATTTTTTTCCTTCCTTTCTACCTCTCTTCCTCCATCACTTCCTTCTTTTCCTCCTTTCTTTTTTTATTTATTCTTCTCTTGATCTCACTCTTTTGTTAAGATCCATCGAAGTATAAGCTCTCGATCCGTTGCCAGCTCCGTTTCTCCTTGCCTTTGTTTCTGTCGTTCATTATTTTACCTCTCTCTTCAATTTTGCAACGATTCATCGATACTTCGTGTGCTGAGCTGGCGAGTCTGTGCGAAATGCATGACCATACGCTGCTTCTTATTAGGAGTAAAATAGCTTATACTCGTGAAGTCTGGGCTCTCCTTGGTTTGTCGCTTCGCAAAGATTCTTTTCAGGCGAATCCATTCAATAAATATCATCCGCAGTGCTGACTTGCCGATCTCAGCAATAAGAAGACGGCAGTATCGTGGGGGTCTACTTAGGAAAGAAAAAATAGCACGAAAAGAATCGTTAAAGACAGGCGGCAGCTTATCATATTCGAAAACGCCAGAAATGGGCCCTATGCTCGTTATATCCTCAAAAAAAAAAAAAAAAAACTAGCAAGCTGTGGACGTGTCTCTTATAGTTACCGTTACAGTTACGCATCGTGTCTGCACTGCCTCTCATTGCAACGATAGAGATTGGTCTTATTGCCTACGTGAGTGAGTGCTTGAATTAGGGCGAGCAAACGTATTCAATGCAGCAGGGAACTTTCGTAAAGGACACGAATGCATATGCTTAGGGAGTTCCCTCTGCAGAGATTGCAAACCGCCGCTTGTCCATGCTCAGCCCGTCTCTCGAAATATACATTTTTATCAACTGCTGTGCCTTACGTTACGCCGGTGCATTGCGTCGAATTTGTTCAAAATCTGTGATTGTGCAATGTTCTTTAGAAATGCATTGTCTAACATATCACATCAAGTGGATGGTTTTCATGTAATGCTCAAAAGTCTAGAGTAATATGAAATGACAAACGTGGCACACGTCTTACGCCTTACGATTTGAGACGAGAGTGTTACATGCAAAAAAAAAAATATGTTTTAACAGCGACGCTGTTGTAGCTAGGCGTAGGTTGTGCGGTTGGTTGGTTGGTTGAAAAACTTTATTTGGGTCCTGCAAGGCGCGCGTCAGCGCGCAGCGGGCGACTCCGTTGTGCGGTGTCACCAGAAAACTCGTCAAGTGCGCACGCGCCACAGGAACTGGGCAAGCCCCACTGCCGTGTACAGCAGGTGCGAGCAGGCCCGTAGCCAGGGGGTGGGGGCGGGCGGGCCCCCCCCGAAATATTTATGATACATGGTGTTTTACCGGAAATAAATAGTGAAAATAGGCGTTTTTCTCAAATAGTCAAGGCTTTCAGCAAGTGCCCCCCCCCCCCCCCCCCGAAAAAATTCCTGGCTACGGGCCTGGGTGCGAGTGTTAAACGAAAATGAACACGTCAGAAAAGAGATGGACAAAAAGAGATAGATGGAAGGAGATAGATAATAGGGCGAAAGAAAGAGAAAGAGAAAAATACAGAGAAATAAAGGGAATAAACATATAAAAAGATAAAGAGACAGAAAAACATAGCAAAAGACAGGAAGAAAGAAGAGGGAGAGAGAAATAAACAGAAAAATAAAGAAAGCAAGACAAAAAGAGAAAGAAAGAGAAACAAATAAAGACAGAGAGAGAAGCTGAGAGATAGAAAGGCAGAGAAAGACATAGAAAGAGATAGAAACAGGCACCGAAAAAAGATGGAAAAAACAGAGAGCAAAACCTCAGAAAGAAAAAGGAAGTGAGACATAAAGAGAGACATAAGGAGAAGCAAGGAAAGAGAGAGAGAGAGATAAAGAAAGGGAAGGAATAGAAAAATAAAAATAGAAAGAGTGAGAACGAGACAGAGAGAGAAATAGCAAGAAAGAAATAGAATGCAACAGGTGTGAAAAAAGAAACAGATACAGGAAACAGGCAGAAACTGAACGAAAGAAAAGAAAGAGAAACAAGAAAGGCTTGGCACCACGAGTGCGAAGCTGCCGTAGTTCTTTGAGGAAGCCGCTACGGTGCATTAGAATCGCCCCGAGAAATCACCCAAAGATGTCGAAAAAGACTTCAGATGTGCGATGCAAAAAAAGATGGTCCAAATAGTATTGCTATAAAATTATGCAAGTGCGCGAGCGGCGTGTCTACTTCGTCGACCTAGCCTTCTCGCCATTCGCGTGAGCAGCAGCTCAGCAGAGACTGAACGAGGGTGAGACGCGGGGTCCACACACTCATCCTGCGTCGATGACCCTCCAGGGCATGCAATGTCTCCGCGAGTTGAAGACGCGCAAGTCGCGTTCGTTTCTTGTCGTGGCCAGGCCCAGTTTGGCTGCTTCTGCTCGCTAGGCTGTGGTCTCTTGCGCTGCTGTCGCATTTCGAAAACTCTACTGCACGGCGCGCATACGTCGTCGCGGGGTTCACAGCTTCATTTCAAATCGCCATGGGTCCGAGTAGGCATTCGCCTTCGTATTAACGAAGGTTCTACGCATGCCCCAGAGATCTTTATGTTTTTTTTTTCCCTGCAGTTGTTTGCTTGCTGCCTTCATCCTGTTTTGGTCTTGTTTTTAGGTGGCCGGAAAGTCGAGCATACAGTTAGTTGTTTTCGTTTTACAGCGAAAGCTGTTATGAGATCACAACAAGGGTCGTTTTTGGCGCCGTAGTTGTCCCCCGCCGCCGCCACCGCCGCTGCCGGCGTCCGTAACCGGTATCGCGCGAAATAAAAGAAAATATCCACAATGAAACGAGGTTCCAACCTCGGCCCTCTGCGTGGGAGCTCAGTATTCTACCTCAGAGCCATGCCGGTGCTTGAAACTGCGTTTCAAAAAGACCCTATAGAGGCCTCATGTAGGGAAGGAACCACATTAACATACGTAACGTAGCGCGGTAGAAGAGTAATATAACAGCCAGGCCTCACACAACGCGAATTCTGTACCCAGGCGTCACACAATGCGAATTGCGCAACGAGTGCGTTGTTGAATGCTTCCAACCCATTACAAAGGGCTCTGCCGTTATTCTTCATCGTCATCAGGCACAGCATCAACAATGTGCACATAAGGACTTACAGGTGTTTAGCGGGTACAATGGTTTTCCGCTGGGCAGTGTGATGAAGACATGTCCACTTAAACAAGGGGACATGTAATAATAATAATAATAATAATAATAATAATAATAATAATAATAATAATAATAATAATAATAATAATAATAATAATAATAATAATAATAATAGTTGGGTTTTCACGTCGCAAAACCACGATACGATTATGAGGGACGCCGTAGTGTATCGCTCCGAAAAATTTGACCATCTGCGGTTCTTTAACGTGCACCTAAATCTAAGTAAAAGGGGCTCTAGCAAGGCGCGTTCCAAACGGACTAGTGGATAAGTCCACTGAAGTCGCTTACAACCTAAGAATGAACCTAAGCTCCGCCCAAAGCCGTCGCTTCCCCATCCAGAGAAAATTTGCATAGGTGCACTATCCAATCGCACTTGCTCGCTTCCGTGACGTCAAGCGCAGTAGGGTACGCATTTCGGATGCGCCGTGGCTTGTGTCCTTTCTTCGTCCTGTTTTTTAGCGCTGCTTCTACAGTTACGTCAAGCGCCTTTCGCGTAATTCATGTACGTTGTTTTGTCGCGCAGACACATGTTCGTGCCGCTGGTTTTCCGTCGAAAAGTTGAACTTTCTGCCAATTTTCAGCAAAAGTAGCGACATTGTTGATGGTCAGCGCTTGTCTTGTGGCTTCCCTTCCTCTGTCCCGTCCTTGTTTTTTGAAAGCGGAGGTGTTAAGCGTTTCGTTACGTCACGTGGTGTGGCATCAAAATTCGAGAGCCCTTCTACCAGCCGCGAAATGGGGGCAAACGAAGCTTGTCTTGGGCGTGCCTCACCTCCTTTCTTTCTTTCTTTCTTTCTTTCTTTCTTTCTTTCTTTCTTTCTTTCTTTCTTTCTTTCTTTCTTTCTTTCTCTCTTTCTTTCTTTCTTTCTTTCTTCTTTCTTTCTTTTTCTTTCTTTCTTTCTTTCTTTCTTTTTTTTCTTTCTTTATTTCCTTCCTTCTTTCTTTCTCTCTCTCTTTCCTACTTTCTTTCTTTCCTTATTTCTTTCTTTCTCTCTCTCTCTTTCTTTCTTTCCTTGTTTCTTCCGTTCCTTGTTTCTTTCTTTCTTTCCTTCTTTCTTTTCTTGTTTCTTGCTTTCTATCTTTGCACTGCGCTATGCTTCCTCCTAACGAAAGCGTTCCGTTTTATTACAGGTAGCGGCCATCCCATAAACGCTGTTTTCGGGCTGAATGGGCATTTTGTCTTTAAAATTCTTTCCAGTGTTCGTCAGCCTCTAGAACGGCTCAACGAAAGGACCATGACGCGATCATGGAAACGCGGGTTCAATTTCCTCGAAATCGGAATTTTCCTGAAATGTGCAATTCCTGTTATCGACCTCGTGCGTTGTCCAGCAGATCGCTTTTAGTCTGCCAACACGAAATATTTCAATGAAGCGCCCATAGCAAGCCTCCTGCTTCCCAATGTTTCCTGTCCTTTTTTTTTGCATCGCCGGGAGAGCGCATTCGTATGCTTTCCCTTTGAGCAAGCAATGGCGCGTGGCCCAGTTGTCAAGGCGTTCGCTCTGGGACCGGGGGGACCCGGTTTAAACACCAGCCCCGGAAAGGAAATTCATTTGTTTTATTTATTTTTTCTTTGGTGCACGCCAGCTGTATGGTATGGTATGGATAACCTTTTTGATGTCCTGAGGATTCAGTCCCGGACTGATGCGGGCCGCTCCCATGTCGGGACAGAGAGGCCAAGCCCTTCTGCCGCCAGACGGGCCCTCTGGACAGCCCTGAGTTGGTCCACCAGCGCTTCACTGTGCAGCATTCGCTGCCACCACTGTTCACCTTGAGAACCATCACCAGCCAACGCCGAGGAGCGCCAAAGCATGTGGTTTAAACCGAGCAAACCCCCGCACTTACTACAATAGATTGAAATCCCGCAGTCCGGATTAGTTTTATTCATGACGACCGGGTTAGGGTACGTCCGCGTCTGCAGAAGCCTTAATGTAACCGCCTGTGGCCTATTTAATCTAGCTGTGGCTGAGGAGGATTTTTTGGAACACCACCAGCTTCACTAGTCAGTCAGTACAAGCTCCGCCCAGTGCCATCGCTGTTCCTCCCAGATGTGTTTAGTGGTGCGATCTTGTACGCATGGCGTTACATCCAGCCGCACGCGAATGGCCCATGTGAACCGCGACAGACGTCACGGCTCTGCATTGACCAATCGCGTGCGGTCACGTGCGGCTGAATGTAATGCCACACCTCCGTGCTTATTTTGGAACGCGTACAAGATCGCACCATAGAACAACATGTGAGCAATTTAAAGTACCATATGTACTCCACTATGAGAAAGCAGTGTGATGTCCCGGCACCTACAATTTCAAATCTTTTCTGAAAAACGAAGCAAAACCGAACAAGTAGTGCTTACACATTGGCACTCACGAATCTTTCGGATAGTCGACTTTACCATACAAACACACGTTTCTGTCGCTGGTTTAAGGTCAGAAACTTGATCGATCTGGTATATTTCTTCAGGGATTCTGACATCACTGCTTAGCGAAACGCAATGTTTTGGGACGCAATCACGAACCTTTTAGTCTTAGTATGCGTAGTATTTACAATATCAGAGGAACAGTGCTTTGGGCTCGAGCGGAAATCGCTTGCAGGACGGTCCCTCACAGGCGAACGGTAGGCACGCCGCGGTTCTGTTCAACGTTTCCATATAACGTTCTAGAAATGTTCTAAAAAACCCGCATTTCCCCGAAGGGGAGTATGAGGAAGTGCGAAGCACGGGGTGATGCTATGAGGGGGCGCGCGCGACTAAACTGCAGAGCCGAGCGAAGGAGACGGCAGCGAGAGAGCACGCGCCAGCCGACTCACGGAGGTCTGGCCGTTTTTAAGTGCAAAGCACTTTTACTGATGATGATGATCTGTCTTCCGAACTCGTTCTAAAGAACCCGCAACGCGTTCAACTTGTTGGCGGCGTTGCGCACGCCCGAGATGGGGCTCAGGTTGTTGTCGAACCACAGTCGATCGCACACCGCGCAGCTATATCCGATGCTGCGGTCCAGGAAGTCTCGCTTGAAGCGCGCGTCCGGCCGATCGAATTCGAGGGCCCGCGCTCGCTCACGCATCGCGCGTCCCCGAGCCAGATCGGCTTCGGGGTGCTCGGCTCGCTTCGAACGCTTTCGTTCGGCGTCTCGCCGCCGGCCTTCATCACCACAGGCAATGCGCGGGGCGCGCGCAGCCACGGAGCGGAGGGCGGAGCGCGCGCAGTCACGTGGGGCGTTGCTACAGACGCTCCTCTCCGCTCCTCGCGCCGTTGCTATGGGACGGCGGATTTCAGGGTCGCTTATAAAGTGCATTCGCACTTAAAAAGTTGGTTCTGTTGACTTTCATTCCAGCGACAGCGGAGCTGCTAACCTCGGAGTGAGGCCCGTGTCGTAGACACAAAATTCGGCGGGTATGTGCCACAGAGAGCGCGTATGTTCCAAGCAGCTCCTAGCACTGCATAGCCATGCGTAGACATGCGGCGGTGGGAAAGGGAAGTAAGTGCGAGGAAGAGTGATGTGAGGCTGAGGGGGATAGAAAGGGGGAGGGGAGAGGGTAAAGCATGGTATAGCCTTGTAGAGTACGCTTTAGCAAAGGGATGGGAAAGTCGGGTGAGGAGGACTAATGTTAGGGTGAGGAGAAAAAAGAGAAGGTGAGAGTGCAAACCATAGCATAACCATGCACAGTAAAGTATAGGAAAAGGTGGGAAAGAAAGTGAGGGTGAGCAGGAGTGATGTGAGGGTTAGGAGGAGAGAAAGGAGGAGAGAGGGCGGTATAGAAAGGGCTAAAAGAAAGAAGAAAAAGATGTAGAAATAGATAAGAAAAGAAAGATGAAAGAAAAAAGAAGAAAACGACTGATGAAGAAATCTGAATGAAGAACTCAATCTGCGTTCGCCAGGTGGTGGCACTTGCTTGCCTGCACCGCTGTTTACTCAGATTTCACAGATGTGGAACTGGCTTTAATTTTTGTAGCGTGAGCTACACTTGCCTAGCCGGAGCCGATTTCGCGTGGATCCTCATGAGCCGTGCTGCGCATGCGCGAGGATCAGTGATGTCACACAGCTGGCTCACCGGAGCCGGCATCTCACAGGCTCTCCGCCATCGCCGCGCGCGGCTCGCCGCTGCTGGTCTGCGCGTTCGGGAGGAGTGGCGTCGTAGCCGCGGCAGACACACTGGCGCCGGCGCGCGCAGCTATTCGCCTTCGCTGTGCAGTCACCGTCTGGCAGTGCGCTGGAGCCGCTTGATAGGGCCTCTGACTCGCGTTTGCAGGTAGGTAACGCCATGGAGAAGGAGAGCGCAAATGCTGCTCAACGGCGCAGATCCGAGGAGCTTATCTCATCGGATCCCGAAGTAGTTGCCTGGCAATTAGCGGTTCAACGTACGAACATTGAACAGAAAAAGGCTAATAATCCTAGACAATCTGGAAAGCTAAGAATAATCAGCTGAACCTTTGCTAACGCTACAATATATCCTGGCAAAGCCGAGCTATGCCACTGCATTTTTTTTTATTTATTGATATGATGTAGAGGAGATGTTGGCGCATAAATAAGGTGTGTTGTATGCTCGAATAGATCGAGCGTACAACACAAAAGATAAACTTGTAAACAGCAGTGTATGGAAGAAAACACAAACACACCTATCAAACAACACCATCATAACGCAAAGAAAATGTCTGAAATGCAGTTAGTAGTGTGCCTAATAATACGTCTCTGGTCATCATAGGGATGAATCTACACATATGGACGATATAAAAGTCAACACGTTATATACATCAGGTGATACACATAATTAGTAGGAGATACATGTGACAAGTGACTTAATCCAACACACTTAGTGTATAGGAACATAAATGCCTTAATAATTGCCAGAAATGACGATGTATTCAAGAAAGTGCCTTACCGCTTCTAAACCGTACGTCTGTGAGGCTCTGGTTGTTCACAGGCCAAGAAGTTTCTTTTATGCTGAAAGGTCAGCGGTCTAATGCCATTAGTCCCCATTTGAGACGGTGTCCCAGTGTGTCGTAATGTGGGCTCTCTTGAAGGAGGGGGCATACATCTTCGTCTACAAATGCATATTCGCCTTCGGGAGTTTAAGTTCTGCCAAGTCTGTGTAAAAAACTGTGTTGTGTAGGCAGAGCCTAGCCGTAACCGCTGAATAACTGTTCCCATAGTTCTGTCTAAAGTTAGCGCAATTTTAACTTCAGTGAGCGGATCAGTATGGTATAGATCACAGCTAATCGAACTTTGGTCAAATCAAGTATTTTTACTCATTTGAAAGATGTTGCTTTTATGATGCTGCGCAATTCAGTTTTTGATATTGGTAGAGAAACCATAAAACCTTTGTTATGCGCTTGTTGTGCCGCTTCATCGGCAGCTGCGTTGCCAGGAATGTTACAATATCCAGGTATCCAGTGGAATTTTATTTCATGTTTCGCCTCGCTTGCCTTTGCGAGCTTTTTAAGTGTTTCGTATGATTACTGTCGTGTTTTGCGCTGCACAGGGATGTTAACGCCGCCTGTGAATCACTCAAGTCTACCCATTTTATAGCATCTGCTGCAGAGTTTAAAAATTTTATAGCATACAGAATCGCGAATAGCCTAGCTGTGTGGATCACGTCATTCCCTGTTCAACGATTTTCTTTGAACAGCGGAGCTCCTTAACCTTGAAGTAGCGCCGTTTGTCGACCGCGAAAAACTATCGAAGCAGGAGAGAGCGAAGCTAAGAGAGGAGGAACGCCGAGTATAGCTATGCAGTGCACCACTAGGAGAGGTCCATGAGAGGCAGTGCTTAGTAAAGTATAGTATTGTATAGCAAGCTGGTGGTAAAGCGAAGTGAGGATGAGGAGAACGGAAAGGAGGATAGGAGTGGGTAATGAAGCATACCATAACCATGTATAGTACAGCATAGCAATGGATGGCAAAGTTGTGAGCGTGAGGAGGAGGGATAAAACGATGTGAGAGGGTAAAGCAAAGCATAGCCACGTATAGTAAAGTACAGCAAGGGGAGGGACAGAGAAGTGAAAGTGAGGAGGATGGTAAAAAGGAGGGGGATAGAGTAAAGCACTGCATATCCATGTATAGTATACATACCAAGGGCGTCAGAAAGAGAAGAGTGGGTGAGAAGTAATAAAAAGAGAGTGAAAGTGAAGGGGGGAGGGTACAGCATAGTCACGCATAGTACAGTACAGCAAGGGGGTGGGAGAAGGAAGTTAAGGACGATGCGTAATGCGAGAGTGGGGAGGACGGAAAAGAGTAGGGAGGGTATATCACAGTTTACCGGAGGCGAGTGGAGAAGGAAGGCGAGTTGGAGGTCACAAACATGCTAGGAAAGGCCACCAGCTACGCTTTTTCCTCAGTCTTCGCAACACTGGTACGTAGCTGGCTGATCTTTTATTTCTTACTCGGTGTCAGGAAAGGCCGATCCAGCGTGACACTGACCATTTACAAACAAGCCATAGAGGAAGAGCGACTGCGTAGCCCTCCGTTTTTCCGCATTCAAATCAGGCTTATACGCACCACTGTGCGCATCAGTGAGGACCATGTCGTTCAAAACGAGAGCGCCCTCAATTTCAGAGTTGGCTTTCAGTTCATTATTCGAAGCACGACACACGGAGCGTTGCTTAGCAATCAACGAGAGTCCCGGGTCATTAGTGGAGGTTGCGTCAGGCTCACCTGCACTTTGCAAAGCGACCTCGAAGCTCAAATAAAGGGGCCACTAGGGAACTACACGTTCAGTGGAAACGAGCGTAGAGCATACGGGGCCACGTTAAGCACGAAGCGGTGGGAGTTGCGTGGACCGATGTTTAAACGGCGCGCTTGCCTTTTGAGCAAGAATGAACGTTGGATGAGCTTGTGTGCTTATTTCGTGTGCTCATTGAACCGCTGTTCCTTCAGACTCGTGTTTCTTTTTTCGCCTTTCTTTTTTCTTGCATTACGCGAATTTGGAGGAGTGTTCTTCGGTAGCGGGCGTGTTTATCTTGAAGGCTGTTTTGGCACTTCCGTCGTACTCTTTACAAAGCGGAATTCAGAGCAATTGACATTGTGAAAGGGCATAGGCGTATCTACCGGGGGGATAGGGGCGCTAGCCCCTCCAGCCCCCCCCCCCCCCCCACAAACACACTTTCGACAGGGATCCTTGTAGGCTGCAGACTGGAAACTAACAAGAGAGGCAGAATTCCTGTTGTTCAACGCAGCAACAACGTAATTATGTAATAAAATTGTTCATACGATTCTGCTATGACTACTGCCCTTCGTGTGTCATGAGCACGAACTGTAGGCTCTCCGCGGTGCGGGCTGCCTATTCCATGCTCTCGCGCCTTGCGCTCCAGCATTGCAGAGGAGACTGTCTCTCCGCAGGGGCTCTATAACATTACAGCAACCTGTCATAATTTTTTTTTCTTATGCCTAGCCTGAAATTTAAGAAATTGGTGACACAGATACGGGCGGGAAGCAGTAAACGTTTTATAGCCCGAGTGAACGCTCTCCTTTTTCAGAAAATTTAGTTTCGTTCCACGAAAAAAAAAATAGCATCGTCCCTACTCCATATCCCAGCTGCTGTGAGTTGGTGAATGTGCAGATGTGGCGAGTATTTTACTTGTGCCGAGCCAGGAAAGCTAAAAAAGATTCCCACTTTAGTCTCCGATTGGCCTGCTTCACCTTGCTTAGCATTTGGTAGCCTCCAGCGATCGCGGCTGCTTGTACCAAGGCAGTGGACTCGAGCACATTGAGAAGGCCAGCCTTCAAGTTTGCCCTGCAACTTTATCTACCTCACCAGGTAGATGATCAGCGTCCACGGTTTTCTGGACTAAGAAGGCTGCCCACCTGCAAAGGATTGTGTCTGTTCCTAATAATGTTCATTTCTCTCTCTACCTCTCTGTCAGCAACGTTGAGTTCACAAAGAGTTGTATACGCGTAAAAACAGGTCAACATCGTTATACTACAACTGAAAGTATCTATTATACACATATGAATCCATCTCGCCCGCTGCTATCAGTAGCCACTGCTAATGTGATTGGCGGGCAGTCTTCTAGAATTACGTTCAGAATGACGCACTGCCTGGCTGTTCCAAAAAAATGAAATTATTGTTCAGCACAGTAATGTGCTGCTTATTGTGCACACTTCATTTTAACGCCTCGAGTTTTCGCAGACTTGTGACGTGGCGTAACAAGGAGACCATTTTATGGCACACCGAAAAATTTTGACGAATAGCGAAGAACCAAAGACAAACAATACGATGTATTGAAAATTGCTTCATAATATTTTTCTGCGTAGTCATGCGTAAGTGGTAATTACGCGGTGGATCACTTAAACACCTCTGCTTCAGCCGCGTTTGTCGCCCCTGCTTGTGCGCTTTTACCCGCGGATAGAACATACAACGCACGGGGGGATGTTATCGATTTCGACTTTATACAGAACATGACGGCGACAGCAAAAACCCGTCTAGAGTGTCCATATAACTGTCATCGCAATAAAATCCTTCAACACCGGGCGTCGCTGGAGCCAAACTTTTGACAAATGGTGTTCTCATTTTCAAGGTCCTGGCGGTTTGACGTCTCAAAGACACTCAGGCTGCGAGACGCCGTAGTGATCCTTATACTCTTATACTTTTCACTCCTAGGGGATCCTTAACGCGCACTGGCATCATCGCCCAATCCTCGGGCGTCTAGCGTTTTGGCTACATCCAAATGCAACCGCCGCGACCGGGATCGAACCCGCGTCTTTCGGGTCAGCAGCCGAGCACCGCAACTATTGTACCGCCGTGGCAGAGTGTAGTAAACACGTCCAGTCATCTTTTAGAATTAGCGCAATTTCTGACGATCACGCTTTTGACGGTCTCGTCCCGTATACAGTGCAAGTTAGCACCGCGCAGTGAACAACGCCACAGGGCATTAAAAAATCGTACTCTTGCCCAGCCGCAGGTTAAAGTACAGCGTAAACAAAATTGACCCTTCATTCCAAAGTTTCATCATCAAAGTACAAACCGCATGAAGACGTCCTTCGAGTGAATGAATTTCGAGTTGCCAGTGACGCGCACACCTTAACGCCGTTTCTTCCGACCACAGAAGCGTCGGCGGTCCCACGTTGACAGCGCCACCTACGCAAATGCTCCGCAGGCGCCCCCACCTCTATACCTGTAGCCCATATATTTTGCAAAGATCAAGTTGCCTCCGCGAAATGCTCACTCTAGGATGCCGAGAAAGAACGAAAAGTTTGCTGTCAGTTCTTTTTTCTTTTGTTCCAAACCTTTCCCCATACTTACACCATGCTAGCACTTCTAAACTGCGCCGCATATAACCTACGACAACGAGAACTACGAAGAAAAAAAAAAAGACAATGATTCAGCTTTTGGTGACAGACTGCAGAGAGACATACAGAGGACAGAAAGATAAGGCCTAAAGTTTTGCATGCGGGCGCCCGGGAACTAAAATAGAAGAAAAAACGCCGTGGGAGGGTTCCTGCGGAAAGAGAGAAAAAAAAAGAAAAAACACCATTGTCGCACCTGCGTGGAGGCGATCCGAGATCCTTCATGAATAATTCAAGTCGGCAAAGCCAACGAGATCTCTCTCTGTGGCTCAATCTTGTTGCCTACGTGTCGTCTTTGTTTTGGTTCTCGGCCGAAACTCTTCGCTGATGCTTCGGAGACCCACGCTGCAACTGCCGCCGTATAGACATCCGGGAATGCATTGTGTCGGTGTGCGGGGTAACTTCTACGCACTATGGAGATGGATTCCTGCAGCTACCGGAATGTGTGTGTTTCGAGAGGTTTTGTGGCACGCATGCAGATCGGCCTTGTTCGGAACAACGCGATACGCAAATCGAACCGACCGCCTGGACTTTTTTTCTCTTGAGCGTTGGTTACGTCGTTGCGCGCATGCGCATGGGACACCCACCGTGGTCGAATCACCAAAGCTCGGTGTCGAGACTTGCGGATAGGAGGTAGGAGGGTTAAACAAACAAACAAACAAACAAACAAACAAACAAACAAACAAACAAACAAACAAACAAACAAACAAACAAACAAACAAACAAACAAACAAACAAACAAACAAACAAACAAACAAACAAACAAACATACATACATACATACATACATACATACATACATACATACATACATACATACATACATACATACATACATACATACATACATACATACATACATACATACATACATACAGTGGAAACGGGACGAAAATAAACAAACAAAACGCGAGATTCCGCCGCAAATTGAACAGCGCTTTGTTTATCGGGCCCGATGTAGACACCGAGGATTACATTAGCTGTTCGAAAGGCTCGGCTCCGGGTTTGTCTCGAGGTCGGGTATTCATTCGAGCCGTACTCTTTTCGTATTTGTGCTTTCTGGTAAGTAGTACGAAGGGAAGAACAGCGGAAAATGCATTGCGCGTGTGGGGAAAGCGCCCATGCGATGTTTCTATCTTGGGAGAAGCTCGAAGATTAACGCCCCGTGCCGTGAGGCGTCGAATCGTTTCTACGAAGGAAAAGATTAAAACTCCGATTCTCCTATTTGTGTAGGGTCGCATTTCGCGTTCTCCTATAAACAGATGCGTGCAATACCAGTGGCAATACGAACGCTTTTATATTAAAGGATACCCAGCGGGAAAAATTTCCTGCGCTTGTTGCTTCAGTCTCTGCAATATCTTCTCCGTCTTTTTTGTTCTCGTCACGTGTGACAGTTGCCGAACAAACTTCTAGTACCGTTAAAAAGTTACTGTAGGACCTGCGAACGTTTGAGGGGGAGGCATGAACATGGTCGTGGTATTGCCTTTTTCCCTGTAAATTCCAAAATCTTGCTGAAATAACATCTGAGCCCTGTGGCCAAGAAAAGGAAGAAACAAATAGATAAACATGTTTAGGGCTCCGATGCAAGTTTCCACGTCTCAACGCTGATTTTCCCATAATAAAAATAGTGAATTCTAAGGCGAACTCATTCTTACGAGGCGAAAAATCAGATACGTGGGACGAAGGACAACCGAGGTAACGGAAATGAAAAAGACAAAGTACTGCAGCCAATGAAGGAATGAATGAATGAATCAATCAATCAATGAATGAATCAATCAATCAATCAATCAATCAATCAATCAATAAATCAATTGGATACTTACTCACACACTCACTCTACTGATCAATAACTCAGTTAATCAATCGATTATATACTCGATGAATAGAATCTCAACTCACACACAAAATGACAAAATTTGAATCTCCAGCCTCATGTATACCTTGTCGTCGATTTAATTTGAAAAATATTAAAAAGTTCTGAAAAGGTGACCTGCGAAAGCGAGACTAATAAAATTTGCAACAAAGTCAGCTTTTTACCTGAGCGGCCCACTTTCAGTGACGGTTTCATGCTCGGCATTGCACGATTTTACGAGGTCACGTGGTGTAATTATAACGACATTGCACGCAGCATGCCTGACGCACAGACATATATGCGTGTGACGTATTATCAGGTCTAGAAAGTGGGCGAGAAGAAGTAAGAGAGAGAAAAAGAGAGAGAGGAGGGAACAAAGGCGGAAAGGGTAACCAGATGCTACAAGCGCCAGGCCAGCGCGAAATACGCAGCACAGTCACAGTGTAAGTTCGAGGAACGGCCATCATAAAGACTACTTTAAACTGTCTGAGGGCGCCTACTGCAAGTACAGTTGCGAGATATCCCGTACGCGATGAATTATCCCATGTTACGAAGCACCGATGCACCTACTACGCGTTTCTAAGGCAAAGGTGTGTTGTTACTGTGGTGGATGATGATGAGGATGCTGAACCATGGCCGAGCCCTTTGGGAAGTGTCAGAAACTTTAAACCACGCACTCGTTACCTAATTCACGTGGTGTGACATGTGGTGCGATTCCGCTCTTCTGCCGCGCAATATTACATCTTTTGACGCGTTTTGTCACCATACGTTAGGCTTGTATGTGTTTTCTTTTGGGGGAGGGGGGGGGGGAGGTTCAAGCACTGGCGCGGCTCCGTGATAGAACATTTGCTTGCCAAGCAGAAAGTATGGGTTCGAATCGATCCCCAACACTTGTTGACTTTCTACAAAGGCGGAGAGGTTATCGAGATCTTGATATTTGGTTTGCGACATCGCGCTATGATATCTTCAGCGATTACGTGCCAAAACACCGGGTATAATTACGAGGAACGCTGTAGTGGGTTAGAGCAATGACTTTGTCCACATGGGGTTCTTTAACGTGCTCCTAAATCTTAGTACATGGTAGTTTTCGCGCTTTGCGACTGTCAAGCAGTCGCCGTCTCGGTCGTCACTCGTACCCGCGTCCTGGCGGTCAGGGGCGTAGCCAAGGGGGGGGGGTGTGTTTGGGGGGGTTCAATATAATAATAATATCTGAGGTTTAACGTCCCAAAACCACGATATGACTATGAGAGACGCCGTAGTGGGGGGCTCCGGAAATTTAGACCACCTGGGGTTCTTTAACGTGCACCTAAATCTAAGTACACGGGCCTCAAACATTTTCGCCCCCATCGAAAATGCAGCCGCCGCGGCCGGGATTCGATCCCGCGACCTTCGGGGTTGGGGGGGTTCAACCCCCCCCCCCCCCCCCCGAAATTTTTCAGTTTTGCTTGCGTATATATGCACTCACACAAACGCACGCACGAACGTACATAAAGTATGGTTGAACCCCCCCCCCCTAAAAAAATTTCTGGCTACGCCCCTGCTGGCGGTAGCAGCGTACCAAGGTAGCCCGAAAGCTACCACAGCAGATTAGCCGACGCTGGCGAAAGCAAAAGCTCACAGGGTCCCGTATTCATTCACCTAAGAGGACTCGAACGCGAAAGCCATCTTCTTTTTCTTCGGAGTCGATGTACTGATCCTGCCCCGCCACCCACCGAAAGCTTTCCACGCCTAGCGTGGTTTTGCACTGCCTCCAGGATCGGAGACACCTCACCTGGTTTCGCACTGCCTCCGTGATCGGCCCACCTCTGAGCAAGCTACGATGCCATGCGATGACGGCATGGTTTGAGACGTCACGTTACGTGACTGTGACGCCACGATGACGTCATAATGACGTCATAAATTTTGTCGATCTGTGACGTCATGAACACGTCATCACGTGATAATGTTTTGCAGCCCTCATCCCCGACGCCAGCGGTCACTTCTCGCGTTTGATGAGGCATCTAGTTCTTTCGCCTTAAGAAAAAAATAATAAAAACAGACTAAAGTGTTAAAAGGAGGGAAAGAGTGTCACTCCATGAAAGACGCGCAGTGGCAGCTGTTTGTGATTTTTTTATTGCACACAAGTTTAATGAGCTGGTTATAATTAACATTATGGCTCCTTTTCATAGTACTGTGTTGGTAATGAACATATCTGAGAGTCATATCCGCGGTAATCTGTGTGATTACTTTGTGCTCGTATGTATTGGGTTTTGCCTTTAGACTCTGCATGTTCCTCATACTCCAAATACCGTATATGTAGATAGTGCTGCTGATTGCTTCTTTCTTTCCTTATTCCTTTATGATCTGTAGTTTTTATCGTTCTTGCGCCCTGCTTCAATACTATTATCGCCGTTCGTGGGAAAGCCAGCTCTAATGCAACCTACCTTCCAATGGTTTTTCATAAATAAGTACATAAACGTATAAAAGCGCACAAGCGTCGTTGTGGAATTTCTTCTATTTTTACTACGAGCTCTCTTTGCCGGAATTTCGTAGATACTTCCGTTTGCACTTGATCCATACTCACAGAACCTACCTGTCTGTTTGCAATATGCAATATTCAAGTACGTTGTGGGGCTCTTGTAAAGAAACCTCTGTCGGTATTCATAATGGAACAGGGTTAGGAACGTGAGGCAAGGTAAGGATGTAGGAAATCAATTTTGCAGGCAGCTGGCGTACAAAAGTTCCCTGAATGTTTCATGAACCGTCGTCCTCCTAGAGACGCACGAAACTGCACAAATGGTAAACCACCCATCGCAAAAATACAGCTTCGCCGTTCTGTGGTTTCTCCCGGGATACCCAGAAACTTTACTATTATTATTATTTTGCTTCGGCTCTTAAGCTTTTGTTCGGGTAACGACAAAATGTCAAGTAGACGGTGTATGCGTTGGCTTGCGCCTCTGATGCGATTGCGTCCTCTCCGGCGGTTCGCGATAGCTGTGACCACATTTCGCGCACTATCCCAGGTTCAATTTGCTGTTCGTTCTTACGTGACAAGTAGTGGTAAACCCATTGTACATAGCACGAAGCTACTACATCCCCGAAATCGGAACAGTATTATTTTTTCGAATGTGAGGCTTTTTTTTTTTCTGAAGTAGGCTATGCAGGACTTCCTTGGCAGAGCGTTGGGGTATTGCAGAATCGATGATGACTGTCTTTTTCCACTCACGCAATATGCATGGTGAACCTGTTATAGTAACTTGCAGTTTTCCTCTTTCATTTTTGCAGGAAATGAGTCGTTATAAACGTGCACACGAGTAACCTTGAAAGCGTTGTGCGCTTTGCGCGCACAGTGCGAAGCTCTCACGTATTGTCACAGGTACCGAGTGACACTTGTTTCGATCCCTTCTAAGCACTTCCGGTCGAGCACTTTATTCCGCGTATTCATAAAAAGTGTTCTTAATATAGCTATCAATGATTCTGGTTGCATTTCAACGTTATACTAAGGCGGAAGCCTTAGATGCCACATCGAACGAGAAATGTATCCGTCGCCGGCGGCCGCGGCGTGAACACGAACGATGCAAAAACTCGGGTGATCAGAGATTACGACTTGATGACGTCATCATGTGACGTCCTAATGAAGTAACAGATCGCCAACATTTGTGACGTCATTATGACGCCTTCATGACGTAACTATGAAGTCACGTAATGTGGTGTCCCGTGATGCCGTCATCATACGAAACCATCGGATGGCCAAAGGTGTGTCCATACCGGAGGCAGTGCAAAATCCGGTGAGGTGCAGAAAGCTTTTTGGGGATGAGAGGCAAGCATCAATGCATCGACTGAGAGGACAAAGGAGACGGCTCACAGTTAGTCACAAGTTTGGCAACACAGCCAGTGTGAGTGCTACTCTCAGACCTATAGGCGTGCGCAGGGTTTCCCGTCAGTGTGGCCAAGTTTCATGACAGCCCCGCTCCCCTCCCCCCGTGGTTCGAGTGCGATATACAACGTGCTTCCCAATAGATGATCAAATGAAAATGAAGCGATGGCTTTCTTCTCACAGTGCATTACCTATGGTTTCTGTCTTTAAGGGAGTAACGATGGTATGTAAACAGTTCTTGGAATGCAACACCAGGGGTCTTTGGCCGCCAGTATTGCCAAACAGCTACGCGGCCAAAACCCTGCACATTAAACAGCGACCGGAAAGGGCCGACTAAGTAACAGTATGGGACAAAATTGGCATACCTCCTTTAGGTGATTGAAGGGGGGAGGGGGGTGGCACCCCCTGCCTCCCTTCTGCGCACGCCCATGCTGAGACCCTTAAGTCTTACATCAGCATCGCCTTACTCTTTGACCCGAAAGGTTTATTAAGAGAATAAATAAATTAATTAATTAATTAATAAGCACCGTACCCGTGAGGAGGGGAATTGGGAAGTAAAACAAAGAAAAAAGGCGTCAGCCTACCTCGTCAACGTGTACGGTGCAGCACATGTGATGGCGGTGATGATGTTGCAGCAGGCGGAGCTAGCCGGGCATGCATAGCCGAATGGACGTATTTTGCAAGAATACTGCTTTTGCAGAATGGAATGAGGCTATATGAATAGACGTTGTAGCTCAGCAGAGTACTGCATTGATTCAACCTGGTACTGATTTAACATAAACACATCGGAAGCAGCCACGTCGATGTGCATGGTTACAGTCGGCGCTACGATTTCCCGGCAGCAATCTATTAAAACTGACTAGAACGCCTGTTAGAAGGTGATCCAGCAATGATTGGGAAATTAATTTCGAAACACTAAATTTACCTTCTCTGATTTACAGCTTGATTGATCAACAACGTAAAGGCAAAGCATTGGTTCGGGATAGTTGGTAGTCCTTAATTATTACCTTAATAGCGCGAGAACTTACACAATAGACAAACATGCGGGGCACGTAGAAGTGCCTAGGCACCGGCTTTCTTAATCGGCTATTCGACAGCAGCGATCACTTTGTCACCTACGCATTCATTCTGCGTCCATCTTTCTAATTAAAGGAGCGAGGGACAAAGTACCGACCGGAAGGCAGAGGGTAGGGGTCAGCCGACAGCTATAGATGCAGGAGGGAGACCATGACCCAATTTCCACATGTGCTGTTCATTGCAGCTGTATACACGTCCATGTCATAGATGCCCTGCGGGTGCGCATTTGCATTCGCAGGACACGGTTCGGTTCGTATATGCTTGGCACGTCAGGCTAATAACGCCACCCGTACCCTCATAACAACGGTATCGTGCTTTGTTATTGTTTTTGCGTGTGTTTTCTGCCTCTAATGCAAGTATCTTGCGTCAGAGCACCAGGTTTTTGGGCGTTGTCGTAAAGATCAGGCTCGCGACGAACGTCTTCTTGTTTTGCTGTGCTTTGCTGCACAGTTTTATACTTCGCTTGCCAGATGAGACGTCAATATCATCTGTCCTTCGTGATGTTCCTTCGCACAGATAATATAAGCTCTGAACGAAGGCTATATGACCTTCGGCATAAGGGCAGAAGTTTGGGGCAATAATCCTCGGAATACATTGGGCAATTTGGCCTTTACGCTATCTGACTGAACATTATGGCAGTCAAACTAGGTGAAACCAGCTCCCAGAATAAAACAAAACAAAACAAAACAAAACAAAAACAAAGAACAAGCGGTTGATCCAACGTTTGTATTGGGAGCCAACACATGGACGTGAGAACTTGCCGATAGTGACCGTTTTTCTTAGCAGCGCTTAGGTCTTCGGGGCTCTCGCTTTGGCCAATTCTCAGTCTGCAGGAGGGACAGCCTAAGGCTGCAGTAGGTCGATGTAATAAAAAGAAAGGCGGGGAAAACGAAATATATTGAGGATGACAATTCTGATAGCGAGGGAACGAACAGCTGTACTGTTATTGGTTCTTCAAAGAAGTGCCAGTGGCCAGTGGCCTAGCAAGAGGGGGGGGGGGGGGGGCTGCCAAACCAGCCCCCCCCCCCACCCGAGCTTTCTTTTTTTTTTGCCGTGGCATACACAGCACAAAACGACACTCGACCACATCTGCCTGCCCTGCCCCCTCTTCAGATCATGGAGGTGCCCCCCCCCTCACCCCCCCCCCCCCCCGAAAAAATATTTTTGCCTACGCCCCTGCCATTGGCGAAAACAGAAAAGGATCGCTACCCTTCATCCAGGCGTCGTTAATCTAGCGAGGTTTACTGAAAATTCCTTTTCTCTTACGCCGTTTTTTTTTACATAAACACAAGGATCGTTCCCGGAGTCGGTTGGTAATCCAGCGTTCTTGTATCAAACAGCCCGAAGCAAACCATACAAACCATGGCAGCAAACTAGATAGAGCTGCATTTTGTTTTCAATTTGATAATGAGCGTAACGGCAGATAGCGTCGTCCTCAAGGCCACAGTAATGGCACATATAAAAGCGCTCCATAAGCTCTCACCAGATCTATTGTGTGGTTCCTTTACCCCCTCTCGTAGGTGGGGGCCTCGAGACGGTGAGACAACCGGATTGGCGGGAGCGGCTGTCATCGCCCCCGAGTA